>NC_048590.1:3201959-3216959 GCF_013265735.2 Oncorhynchus mykiss | reverse complement strand
CAGTGGACTAACCCTGTCTGAAACCTGAAGAGTTGACTAAACTCTCACAGATAACACCTAGGATTTACCTCAGTGGGCTAACCCTGTCTGAAACCCTGAAGAGTTGACTAAACTCTCACAGATAACATCTTTACCTCAGTGGGCTAACCCTGTCTGAAACCCTGAAGAGTTGACTAAACTCTCACTGATAACACCTAGGATTTACCTCAGTGGGCTAACCCTGTCTGAAACCTGAAGAGTTGACTAAACTCTCACAGATAACATCTTTACCTCAGTGGGCTAACCCTGTCTGAAACCCTGAAGAGTTGACTAAACTCTCACAGATAACATCTTTACCTCAGTGGACTAACCCTGTCTGAAACCCTGAAGAGTTGACTAAACTCTCACAGATAACACCTTTACCTCAGTGGACTAACCCTGTCTGAAACCCTGACGATGTGACTAAACTCTCACTGATAACACCTTTACCTCAGTGGGCTAACCCTGTCTGAAACCTGAAGAGTGGACTAAACTCTCACAGATAACACCTTAAAACCAGTGGGCTAACACAGTCTTTAGCCATGCTAACATGTGTTCGATACCCAGTCCATTACACATTCATTGTCATATACAAACCTTTTCCCATTGACAGATAAGTCCAGGGCTTTAGCTCAGTGGGCTAACACGATTCAAAACCCGGTTGGTTATAGATTCATGGTGCGAGTCCCACATTCATGATGAGTCCCACCTTTTCCCATTGACAGACAATGCCTAGGCATTAGCTCCGTGGGCTAACTAGGGTTAGCATAATGAGTCCCACCTTTTCCCATTGACAGACAATGCCTAGGCATTAGCTCAGTGGGCTAACTAGGGTTAACATAATGAGTCCCACCTTTTCCCATTGACAGACAATGCCTAGGCATTAGCTCAGTGGGCTAACTAGGGTTAACATAATGAGTCCCACCTTTTCCCATTGACAGACAATGCCTAGGCATTAGCTCAGTGGGCTAACTCGGGTTAACATAATGAGTCCCACCTTTTCCCATTGACAGACAATGCCTAGGCATTAGCTCCGTGGGCTAACGCGGGTTAGCATAATGAGTCCCACCTCTTCCCATTGGTTTCGGCCCCATCATGAGAAGACAGAGACAGGGAGCTCTTGTCCAGTCGGTTCCTGAACAGGCTCCACATCATGGGAGTCATCCAGGCAAACGAGGTGAAGGAGAAGAAGCCCGCATCGTCCATGGGGTTGGACCTGGACAGAGACAGACAACATCAGGGTGCAACAACAATTATACACACTGTTGTATGAAAAGATCCAATCCCATAGAGAGTTATTAGGGGTTAGGGGTATTATGGGTTAGGGTTATTATGGGTTAGGGGTATTATGGGTTAGAGTTATTATGGGTTAGGGGTTAGGGGTATTATGGGTTAGGGATATTATGGGTTAGGGATATTATAGGTTAGGGGTATTATGGGTTAGGGTTATTATGGGTTAGGGGTTAGGGGTATTATGGGTTAGGGATATTATGGGTTAGGGACATTATGGGTTAAGGGTTAGGGGTATTATGGGTTAGGTATATTATGGGTTAGGGATATTATGGGTTAGGGGTTAGGGGTATTATGGGTTAGGGGTTAGGGTTATTATGGGTTAGGGTTATTATGGGTTAGGGGTATTATGGGTTAGGGGTATTATGGGTTAGGGGTTAGGGGTATTATGGGTTAGGGGTTAGGGTTATTATGGGTTAGGGTTCTTATGGGTTAGGGGTATTATGGGTTAGGGGAATTATGGGTTAGGGGTATTATGGGTTACCGGTTAGGGTTATTATGGTTAGGGGTTAGTGTTATTATGGGGTTAGGGGTTAGGGGGTAGGGTTATTAGGGGTTAGGGGTTAGGGGGTATGGTTATTAGGGGGTAGGGTTATTAGGGGGTAGGGTTATTTTGGGTTAGGGGGTAGGGTTAGGGGGTAGGGTTATTAGGGGTAGGGTTATTAGGGGATAGGGTTATTAGGGGGTAGGGTTATTAGGGGGTAGGGTTATTAGGGGGTAGGGTTATTATGGGGTAGGGTTATTAGGGGGTAGGTTTATTAGGGGGTAGGGTTATTAGGGGGTAGGGCGTAGGGTTCTTTTGGGTTAGGGGGTAGGGTTAGAGGGTAGGGTTATTAGGGAGTAGGGGTTAGGGGTTAGGGTTATTATGGGTTAGGGTCATTATGTTTAGCGGTATTATGAGTTACCGGTTAGGGTTATTATGGGTTAGGGGTTATGGGGTAGGGTTATTAGGGGGTAGGAGTTAGGGGTTAGGGGTTAGAGGTGTGTAGTTGGGACTTACTTGTTTGAGAAGCGGAATGGGATCATGTTCTGCAGGCTGGTGTGGTACTTGAGGTGTTTGTTGGGAGGGGGGTCCTCTTCCCTGTAGTCCAGGGAAGGTAGGCCCTCTGGATTCATCTCCATGGTGGCATTAGAATCACAATTCCATTTAACACTATCACTTCTCTTCCTCTGTTCATGAAGAAAGGAGGGTCGAGAGGGAGAGAGACAATTACAGTATAACACTATCACTTCTCTTCCTCTGTACATGGAGAAAGGAGGGTCGAGAGGGAGAGAGACAATTACAGTATAACACTATCACTTCTCTTCCTCTGTACATGGAGAAAGGAGGGTCGAGAGGGAGAGAGACAATTACAGTATAACACTATCACTTCTCTTCCTAGCCTTTATATCCCTAGGGGACAAAGAGTGTATTGTAACCAAGGAGGGGACAAATGTACCATCAAAGAGTGTATTGTAACCAAGGAGGGGACAAATGTACCCCAAGCTTCAATGGCAGAATCAAAGACAACAACAAAATCCACAGGCAAACAAGATGGCAGAGAGAGAGAGAGAGAGAAAGAGAGAAAGAGAGAGAGAGAGAGAGAGAGAGAGAGAAAGACCACAAGAAAATAAGATGACAGAGAGAGAGAGAGAGAGAGAGAGAGAGAGAGAGAGAGAGAGAGAGACCACCGGGAAACAAGATGGCAGAGAGAGAGAGAGAAAGACCACAGGGAAACAAGATGGCAGAGAGAGAGAGAGAGAGAGAGAGAGAGAGAGAGAGAGAGAGAGAGAGAGAGAGAGACCACCGGGAAACAAGATGGCAGAGAGAAAGAGAGAAAGACCACAGGGAAACAAGATGGCAGAGAGAGAGAGAGAGAGAGAAAGACCACAGGAAAAAAAGATGGCAGAGAGAGAGAGGCCACCGGGAAACAAGATGGCAGAGAGAGAGAGAGAGAGAGAGAGAGAGAGAGAGAGAGAGAAAGACCACATGAAAACAAGATGGCAGAGAGAGAGAGAGAGAGAAAGACCACAGGAAAACAAGATGGTAGAGAGAGAGAGAGAGACCACAGGGAAACAAGATGGCAGAGAGAGAGAGAGAAAGACCACAGGGAAACAAGATGGCAGAGAGAGAGAGAGAGAGAGAGAGAGAGAGAGACCACAGGGAAACAAGATGGCAGAGATAGAGAGAGAAAGACCACAGGGAAACAAGATGGCAGAGAGAGAGAGAGAGAGAGAGAGAGAGAGAGAGAGAGAGAGACCACAGGGAAACAAGATGGCAGAGAGAGAGAAAGACCACAGGGAAACAAGATGGCAGAGAGAGAGTCCTCTGTTGTCAGAGGACAAACACTAGGCCCTGGAGCTGTTGTCAGAGGACAAACACGAGACATGTCCTGGAGCTGTTGTCAGAGGACAAACACTGGACATGCCCTAGAGCTGTTGTCAGAGGACAAACACTAGGCCCTGGAGCTGTTGTCAGAGGACAAACACGAGACATGTCCTGGAGCTGTTGTCAGAGGACAAACACTGGACATGCCCTAGAGCTGTTGTCAGAGGACAAACACTAGGCCCTGGAGCTGTTGTCAGAGGACAAACACTGGACCTGCCCTAGAGCTGTTGTCAGAGGACAAACACTGGACATGCCCTAGAGCTGTTGTCAGAGGACAAACACTAGGCCCTGGAGCTGTTGTCAAAGGACAAACACTAGGCCCTGGAGCTGTTGTCAGAGGACAAACACTGGACATGCCCTAGAGCTGTTGTCAGAGGACAAACACTAGGCATGTCCTGGAGCTGTTGTCAGAGGACAAACACTAGGCCCTGGAGCTGTTGTCAGAGGACAAACACTGGACATGCCCTAGAGCTGTTGTCAGAGGACAAACACTGGACATGTCCTGGAGCTGTTGTCAGAGGACAAACACTAGACATGTCCTGGAGCTGTTGTCAGAGGACAAACACTAGGCCCTGGAGCTGTTGTCAGAGGACAAACACTAGGCATGCCCTGGAGCTGTTGTCAGAGGACAAACACTAGGCGTGTCCTGGAGCTGTTGTCAGAGGACAAACACTAGGCCCTGGAGCTGTTGTCAGAGGACAAACACTGGGCATGCCCTGGAGCTGTTGTCAGAGGACAGACTAGGGTCCCCGAGTCACACCATAATTCACACGGGCACAAACGACCTGAGGGCCCAGCAGGAAAGGGACTGATTGAACAAGCTTCTTCTACTTTCCCCCAACGCACCAGTGGTTACATCCACCCTGCTACCATACAGTGGGTGAATGCAAGCATTTCCCTGGACTGTGCGGCCCAGACCAGCGAGACACCCTCCCAGACCTGCAAAGACCCCCCCCCCCCCCCCTCCCAGAAGGACCTGCACCAAGAGAACCCACTCCACACCCCTACACCAAGACCACAGCATCACCAGCCACACCCCAACCAGCCGAGACCCACCCAAACAAACCCACCCAAACACCAGCCCAAACCCCATCCTGCGACAGGCCCAACCCCCACCAGGCCCAACCCCCACTAAGACACCCTCCCAAGCCCCATCCTGAGACAGGCCCAACCCCCACTAATAAACCCACCCAAGCCCCATCCTGAGACAGACCCAACCCCCACTAATACACACGCCCAAGCCCCATTCTGAGACAGGCCCAACCCCCACCAGGCCCAACCCCCACGAATACACCCGCCCAAGCCCCATCCTGAGACAGGCCCAACCCCCACTAATACACCCACCCAAGCCCCATCCTGAGACAGGCCCAACCCCCACTAATACACCCACCCAAGCCCCGTCCTGAGACAGGCCCAACCCACACTAACACACCCGCCTAAGCCCCATCCTGAGACAGACCCAACCCCCACTAACACACCCGCCTAAGCCCCATCCTGAGACAGACCCAAACCCCACTAATACACCCGCCCAAGCCCCATCCTGAGACAGACCCAACCCCCACTAATAGACCCACCCAAGCCCCGTCCTGAGACAGGCCCAACCCCCACTAATACACCCGCCAAAGCCCCATCCTGAGACAGGCCCAACCCCCACTAACACACCCGCCCAAGCCCCATCCTGAGACAGACCCAACCCCCACTAACACACCCTCCCAAGCCCCATCCTGAGACAGGCCCAACCCACACTAACACACCCGCCTAAGCCCCATCCTGAGACAGACCCAACCCCCACTAACACACCCGCCTAAGCCCCATCCTGAGACAGACCCAACCCCCACTAATACACCCGCCCAAGCCCCGTCCTGAGACCTAAGAGTATGTATCAGATGTTCAACAAGCTCTGCTCACACCTACTGTGATGGTCTGTGCCTAAACCACACAAAAACAACACTAGACACTATGGAACTAAAATATTTTACGATCTCATCCTGGAATATCCAAGGTCTGAGGTCATCTGCCTTTGGTCTAAAGAGGAACCTGGACTTCGTCAAAGAAATCAGAAATACAGACATTATCATCCAACAAGAAACCTGGTACAGAGGAGATGGACCCACTGGTTTTCCTCTAGGTTACAGAGAGCTGGTAGTCCCATCCACCAAACTACCAGGTGGGTGGTATAGAGGAGATGGACCCACTGGTGGCACTCTAGGTTACAGAGAGCTGGTAGTCCCATCCACCAAACTACCAGGTGGGTGGTAAAGAGGAGATGGACCCACTGGTTGTCCTCTAGGTTACAGAGAGCTGGTAGTCCCATCCACCAAACTACCAGGTGGGTGGTATAGTGGAGATGGATCCACTGGTTGCCCTCTAGGTTACAGAGAGCTGGTAGTCCCATCCACCAAACTACCAGGTGGGTGGTAGAGAGGAGATGGACCCACTGGTTGCCCTCTAGGTTACAGAGAGCTGGTAGTCCCATCCACCACACTACCAGGTGGGTGGTATAGAGGAGATGGACCCACTGGTTGCCCTCTAGGTTACAGAGAGCTGGTCGTCCCATCCACCACACTACCAGGTTTAGAGGAGATGGACCCACTGGTTGCCCTCTAGGTTACAGAGAGCTGGTAGTCCCATCCACCACACTACCAGGTGGGTGGTATAGAGGAGATGGACCCACTGGTTGTCCTCTAGGTTACAGAGAGCTGGTAGTCCCATCCACCAAACTACCAGGTGGGTGGTAGAGAGGAGATGGACCCACTGGTTGCCCTCTAGGTTACAGAGAGCTGGTAGTCCCATCCACCACACTACCAGGTGGGTGGTATAGAGGAGATGGACCCACTGGTTGCCCTCTAGGTTACAGAGAGCTGGTCGTCCCATCCACCAAACTACCAGGTGGGTGGTATAGAGGAGATGAACCCACTGGTTGTCCTCTAGGTTACAGAGAGCTGGTAGTCCCATCCACTAAACTACCAGGTGGGTGGTACAGAGGAGATGAACCCACTGGTTGTCCTCTAGGTTACAGAGAGCTGGTAGTCCCATCCACCACACTACCAGGTGGGTGGTATAGAGGAGATGGACCCACTGGTTGTCCTCTAGGTTACAGAGAGTTGGTAGTCCCATCCACCACACTACCAGGTGGGTGGTATAGAGGAGATGGACCCACTGGTTGTCCTCTAGGTTACAGAGAGCTGGTAGTCCCATCCACCAAACTACCAGGTGGGGGGTATAGAGGAGATGGACCCACTGGTTGTCCTCTAGGTTACAGAGAGCTGGTAGTCCCATCCACCACACTACCAGGTGGGTGGTATAGAGGAGACGGACCCACTGGTTGTCCTCTAGGTTACAGAGAGCTGGTAGTCCCATCCACCAAACTACCAGGTGGGTGGTATAGAGGAGACGAACCCACAAGTTGCCCTTATGGTTACAGAGAGCTGGTAGTCCCATCCACCAAACTACCAGGTGGGTGGTATAGAGGAGATGGACCCACTGGTTGTCCTCTAGGTTACAGAGAGCTGGTAGTCCCATCCCATCCACCAGGTGTGAAACAGGGAAGAGACTCGGGCAGTATGCTAATTTGGTATAGAGCAGACCTAACCCACTATTAAATTTGTCAAAAAAGGAACATTTTACATCTGGCTAGAAATGAATAAGGAAATTATCTCAACAGAGAAAAATGTCCTCATTCGTACTACCCAGATCCCCCCCACCTGAATCCCCATACTTTAACGACGACAGCTTCTCCATCCTCGAGGGGGAGATCAACCATTTCCAGGCCCAGTGACTGGGGGAGATCAACCATTTCCAGGCCCAGTGACTGGGGGAGATCAACCCTTTCCAGGCCCAGTGACTGGGGGAGATCAACCATTTCCAGGCCCAGTGACTGGGGGAGATCAACCCTTTCCAGGCCCAGTGACTGGGGGAGATCAACCATTTCCAGGCCCAGTGACTGGGGGAGATCAACCCTTTCCAGGCCCAGTGACTGGGGGAGATCAACCCTTTCCAGGCCCAGTGACTGGGGGAGATCAACCCTTTCCAGGCCCAGTGACTGGGGGAGATCAACCCTTTCCAGGCCCAGTGACTGGGGGAGATCAACCCTTTCCAGGCCCAGTGACTGGGGGAGATCAACCCTTTCCAGGCCCAGTGACTGGGGGAGATCAACCCTTTCCAGGCCCAGTGACTGGGGGAGATCAACCCTTTCCAGGCCCAGTGACTGGGGGAGATCAACCCTTTCCAGGCCCAGTGACTGGGGGAGATCAACCCTTTCCAGGCCCAGTGACTGGGGGAGATCAACCCTTTCCAGGCCCAGTGACTGGGGGAGATCAACCCTTTCCAGGCCCAGTGACTGGGGGAGATCAACCCTTTCCAGGCCCAGTGACTGGGGGAGATCAACCCTTTCCAGGCCCAGTGACTGGGGGAGATCAACCCTTTCCAGGCCCAGTGACTGGGGGAGATCAACCCTTTCCAGGCCCAGTGACTGGGGGAGATCAACCCTTTCCAGGCCCAGTGACTGGGGGAGATCAACCCTTTCCAGGCCCAGTGACTGGGGGAGATCAACCCTTTCCAGGCCCAGTGACTGGGGGAGATCAACCCTTTCCAGGCCCAGTGACTGGGGGAGATCAACCCTTTCCAGGCCCAGTGACTGGGGGAGATCAACCCTTTCCAGGCCCAGTGACTGGGGGAGATCAACCCTTTCCAGGCCCAGTGACTGGGGGAGATCAACCCTTTCCAGGCCCAGTGACTGGGGGAGATCAACCCTTTCCAGGCCCAGTGACTGGGGGAGATCAACCCTTTCCAGGCCCAGTGACTGGCGGAGATCAACCCTTTCCAGGCCCAGTGACTGGGGGAGATCAACCCTTTCCAGGCCCAGTGACTTGGGGAGATCAACCCTTTCCAGGCCCAGTGACTGGGGGAGATCAACCCTTTCCAGGCCCAGTGACTGGGGGAGATCAACCCTTTCCAGGCCCAGTGACTGGGGGAGATCAACCCTTTCCAGGCCCAGTGACTGGGGGAGATCAACCCTTTCCAGGCCCAGTGACTGGGGGAGATCAACCCTTTCCAGGCCCAGTGACTGGGGGAGATCAACCCTTTCCAGGCCCAGTGACTGGGGGAGATCAACCCTTTCCAGGCCCAGTGACTGGGGGAGATCAACCCTTTCCAGGCCCAGTGACTGGGGGAGATTTTCCAGTCTTCGGATGATTTTCAGTAACCTATACTCTTCTCTTTAAGGTAGAAATAATGATCAATATAAGCTTAAATATTAGACATGTGTAAGCAGAATGAAGGCTAAACCTATGTGAGTGTTTGTTATGGGATTTTTATGAATAATGACTACATTTTGTATACATTTAACGTAGAACTATGTAACTAAACAGAATACTACCCTGTCACTGTATGAATGTATGAATCATATCATTATAATCATAACACTAAATAATGTGTGTAGTTTTAGCCAAGAATTAGAACAAGGACTTTCTGTTCCTTGTTAGAAACGAATGGCGCTATCGTCAGACCGGCTGGAATACGCTGTTCCTTACAGGACATTCTGTCCCCACCCAGGGAGGGGAGAGACCTTGGGCTTGTAGTAGATTATTTAGCAGGTGGAAGACAATGTGAGAAGGCTTGTAAACTACAGTGCCTTGCGAAAGTATTCGGCGCCCTTGAACTTTGCGACCTTTTGCCACATTTCAGGCTTCAAACATAAAGATATAAAACTGTATTTTTTTGTGAAGAATCAACAACAAGTGGGACACAATCATGAAGTGGAACGACATTTATTGGATATTTCAAACTTTTTTAACAAATCAAAAACTGAAAAATTGGGCGTGCATAATAATAATAAATAATAAAGCCATTAAAGAAGGAGTCAATCAGCAAAGGGTCTTGAGGGGATTCAGAGGTGTATAGCGCAGAGTAAAATTGTTTAAATTGATCATTGATCTCTTTATGTATAACTGTGGTGGCACCAGATGGGGTCCTTATTTGTGGGATTAACCGTGAGGCCTCAGATTTACGGATCTGATGTGCAAGGAGTTTACTGGCCTTGTCGCCTTGTTCATAGACTTTGTATCGAGCTCGCAAGAGTAACTGTTCAGCTTGCCTGGTAGAAAGCTCATCAAATTCAGATTGGAGTAGTTGGCGCTCTTTATGTAGATCAGAGGAAGGATCCGTAGCATACTTCTCATCCAATGTGGCTATGGACTCGCTCAGGTCCCGAAGTCGCTGGGAGCGAACTCTGTTTTGGTTGGCTGTATAAGAAATAATTTGGCCACGTAGGTATGCTTTGAGAGACTCCCATATGGTAGAGCAGGACATACCTGGTGTTGAATTAGTTTCTAGGAATAAGGTAATTTCAGAAGAAATGAAATTGACAAACTCCTTATCTGAGAGTAAAATGGGGTTGAGACGCCATTGATAACACCTAGGAGGTCGCTGGGGAAACTCTAGTTCAAGCACTAATGGTGAATGGTCAGAGATAACAATACTCTCGTAAGTACACTGCCGAAGGTTAGGCAGAAGTTTTTTGTCCAAAAAGAAGTAATCAATCCGGGAGTATGTTTGATGAACATGAGAATAAAAGGAATACTGTCTCTCTGTAGGATGTAGGAAACGCCAGGCCTCAAACATAGCATATTTCTGAAGAAAGGATTGAATAAGTAGGGCACATTTAGATGGGCCTGTATTTATTTGTGAGGACTTGTCCAGAACTGGGGACATTTTACAGTTGAAATCCCCCCCTAAAATCAACAAATGAGACTCTAAATTGGGAATAGCAGACAGAAAGGAAGAAATGAAACTTGTGTCATCCCAATTGGGAGCATAAACACTAGCCAAAACAAGAGGGGTAGAAAACAGTTCACCAGTTACTATGACGTATCGTCCCTTGGGATCAGCAATAACCTCAGAAGCTACAAAGGGAGTAGCTTTATCAACCAGAATAGCAGCACCTCTTGATTTACTATGAAAATTTGAGTGGAACACTTGACCAACCCAGTCCTTACGCATCCTAAAATGCTCACCAGTCCTCAAGTGAGTCTCTTGTAGAAATGCAATATTTGCATTCAAACCCTTTAAGTGTGGCAACACCCTCTTACACTTCACCGGGTTGTTAACTCCTTTGGTATTCCAAGAAATGTACTTGATCGTATTATTTCGGCCCCTCTGGGCATTCCCGTTATTCAACCCTGTCATTAGAGCATAGAATGGAAAAGCAATGAGTGCCCAAAACCCCCAGAATAACTTGTCTCAGAGTAATAATGTACGGTGGTAAATGTTTGGAAAAAGTACAGAAAAAAAACAGAAAAAAAAAATAAAAAGACGGAATGAGAATTAGAACATTAGAACTGAACAATTCAATTCAAGCTCAGAGTGGTATTGCGGGGTCGGAGGATCTCCATCTTCTCATGAAAAAAGTGCACTCGAAGAATTATGTCACGGGGCCTCTCCCCATTCCGGGGCTTTGGGCGCAGCGACCGGTGGGCTCGATCAATCAGGGGCTTTTCATCTAAGGCAAGAACATCCTTCAGCAGCCCTGAAACGAAATCCGTGGCGCGATGCATTTCCGCGGACTCTGGGACTGATACAAGTCTCAGATTATTGCGGCGAGAGAATCCCTCTAAACTCACACAGCTCTCCCTCACCTTTTTCAAATCCGCAGCTAGGCGTTTAACTTCAGCCTCCAGGGATGTAGTTAAGTCGGAGACATTAGTAGCGGAGGCCTCCAGTGCTGCAATCGTTGTAGTGTGTGACGCAGTTGTTGTTTTGAGTAATGTAATTGCCGGCACAGTCTCGTTCCGCAGGATGGTTAAATCTGCTTTTAAAGTATCAGAAACCTCCTGTATTCTGGCCTCAATCGTAGCAACCATCTGTGTTTTCATTTCAACTATCTCAGAGCGTAGTGGTTTGATGGCCTCGAGAATGTTCATTTCAGCGCCGCCAGGCCAAGCCGCGCCCCCGGGTAAAGTGTGCGTCCCCGGGCCCTCAGACTCAGGAGAGGGCGGTGATGAGAGCGGGTCTTGTAGGCCGGGTTTTCTCAAAGTCATGCTTTTGGCCTTATGTTTGGTCGACATGCTGACATTCGGAAGCAAAGTAGTCTTGGTTTTTACGGAAAGGGATCACCAAATTAATACCTGAAAATAAATATGGTTCTGCTGCAGAATTCACATAAACTTTAAGAATACCACGGGAGCAAACGGAGAACACGTCAGTCGCACCCCTACCATCCCCCGAGGAGGGACATTTCTGACGAAATGTGAGGTATTTAAACCAATGTACATGGTATTATGACCAGAGCTCTCGAGAATAAACAGCTATTGGCTAATTTTGGTGGCTGGTCTCTGTCCATTTTATGCAAAATGAGAACCTTACAAATTCTTGAATTGAAATTGATAATTGAATTGGTTGAATCAACATCGAATTGACCATTGGACATGCAGAGAACAGAACGTAAGCAGAATCTGTGAAGATGAGGCAAGGTAAACCAACAATATATCTCTGGTCTGGGCCATATCTGATCTTGTGAAGGCTACAGGACACACATATAAGTTAAGTATACATTGATAATGTAGATCTGAACTCGTAAAGACCTTTGGACAGGAACATTAGCTAAGAGGTATGCATGTCACGCCACCAATATAATCTACGCCCCAATATCTGAGCCAATAAGAGAATGGAAACTATGTAACAAAGCAAATGGGGTGATGGCATCATTATGTAAAGGTAGAAACTGTAGAAAAGCCAAGCGCTAAGAATGAGGAGGCAGTTCTTCCATGGAGTTGCTTGGCTTTGTTGTCCTCTGTAATAATAGTCCATAGGAGGGCTTTGTTGCGATATAGGAAGCCGATTCTAGATTTAATTTAGGATTGGGAGATGCTTAATGTGAGTCTGAAAGGAGAGTTTACAGTCTAACCAGACTCCTAGGTATTTGTAGTTGTCCACGTATTCTAAGTCAGAACCGTCCAGAGTAGTGATGCTGGACTGGCGGGCAGGTGCAGGCAGCGATCGGTTGAACAGCATGCCTTTAGTTTTACTTGCATTTAAGAGCCGTTGAAGGCCACGGAAGGAGATTTGTATGGCATTGAAGCTCGTCTGGAGGTTAGTTAACATAGTGTCCAAAGAGGGGCCAGAAGTATACAGAATGGTGTCGTCTGCGTAGAGGTGGATCAGAGAATCACCAGCAGCCAGAGCAACATCATTGATGTATACAGAGAAGAGAGTCGGCCCGAGGCTTAAACCCTGTGGCACCTCCATAGAGACTTCCAGAGGTCCGGACAACAGGCCCTCCGATTTGACACACTGAACTCTGTCTGAGAAGTAGCTGGTGAACCAGGCGAGAGAGTCATTTGAGAAACCAAGGCTGTTGAGTCTGCAGATAAGAATGTGGTGATTGACAGAGTAAGAATGAATACGACTGCACAGTATTGTCTCTTATCGATGGCGGTTATGATATCGTTTAGGACCTTGAGCGTGGCTGAGGTGCACCCATGACCAGCTCTGAAACCAGATTGCACGACACAGGACACAGGATGATTTTGTGTTGGTTAAGTGTAGTCAGGTCTGGGGAGACCCAAGGGCTATATCTGTTCCTGTTTCAATTTTTTTTGAATGGGGCATGCTTATTTAAGATGGTGAGGAAGGCACTTTTAAAGAATAACCAGGCATCCTCTACTGATGGAATGAGGTCAATATCCTTCCAGGATACCCGGGCCAGGTTGAATAGAAAGGCCTGCTCGCTGAAGTATTTTAGGGAGCGTTTGACAGTGATGAGGGGTGGTCATTTGACCGTGGACCCATTACGGATGCAGGCAATGAGGCAGTGATCACGGAGATTTTGGTTGAAGACAGCAGAGGTGTATTTGGATGGCAAATTGGTTAGGATGATATCTGTGAGGGTGCCCGTGTTTACAGATTTGGTGTTGTACCTGGTAGGTTCATTGATAATTTGTGTGAGATTGAAGATAGATTTTGGGCAATCAATTCACATATGGTGTCCAGGGCACAGCTGGGGGCAGAAGGTGGTCTATAGCAAGCGGAAACGGTGAGAGACTTGTTTCTGGAAAGGTGGATTTTTGAAAGTAGAAGCTTGAATTGTTTGGGTACAGACCTGGATAGCATGACAGAACTCTGCAGGTTATCTCTGCAGTAGATTGCAACTCCACCCCCTTTGGCAGTTCTATCTTGTCGGAAAATGTTATAGTATAGGGATGGAAATTTCAGGGGTTTTGGTTAATTTCTTAAGTCAGGATTCAGACACGGCTAAGACATCAGGGTTGGCAGAGTGTGCTAAAGCAGTGAGTAAAACAAACTCAGGGAGGAGGCTTCTAATGTTAACATGCATGAAACCAAGGCTTTTTTACGGTTACAGAGGTCATCAACAGAGATAGCCCTGGGGAATGGGAGTGGAGCTAGGCACTGGATAAAATAGCATCAAGGTATAATGTACAGACAAAGGTAAGGTAGGATGTGAATACAGTGGAGGTAAACCTAGGCATTGAGAGATGAAGAGAGAGGTATTGTCTCTAGAAACATAATTGAAACCAGGAGATGTCATTGCATGTGTGGGTGGTGGAACTAATAGGTTGGATAAGGTATAGTGAGCAGGACTAGAGGCTCTACAGTGAAATAAGCCAATAAACACTAACCAGAACAGCAATGGACAAGGCATATTGACATTAAGGAGAAGCATGCTTAGTCGAGTGATCAAAAGGGTCCAGTGAGTGGAGAGGTTGGTTGGGGGTCATGGCGATTTAGACAGCTAGCCAGGCCAACCGGTAGCAAGCCAGCATAGGATGGAGGTCTGTTATTAGCCAACTCTTGCGTTCCGTCAGTAGATTAGTGGGGTTCCGTGTGGTAGAGGGGATTAATCCAAATCACACAACAACAACAAAAATAAAAACAATAGATATAGTTATAGAGGCCCAAGAAGAAAACATAATAATAATACAAATAAATAAATAAATTGTCCGATTGTCTATTCAGATAGCAGCCGATAAGACAGCTAAAGGTTAGCAGGCCGCAGATGGGCGTTCAGGTAACGTCGTGACAGAGGAGCCAGCCGGATAACTCCTTTGGGTAGATAATGTCGGCAGTCCAGTTGTGAAGGCCCGGTGGGGCTCCGCGTAGGCAGTAAAATGGGTCCGGATAGGTGACTGCAGCCCAGGAGTGATTGATGGAACTCAGGAGTGATTGACGGAGCTGGCTAGCTCCGGAATAATTGATGTTTGCTCCGGAATCGACGAAAGCCGATAGTCACACGGATAGCAGCTAGCTAGCTGTGAGATCCAGGTATGAATGTCCTGAGTTAGCGGTTGAAATCCATGGACATGGAGAGA
>NC_048590.1:3186959-3196959 GCF_013265735.2 Oncorhynchus mykiss | reverse complement strand
CAACAGCGTGCTACACAGACATCGATCTATTTACAACGGCCTGATTTCCCATAAAACACTTCAACTAAAAACCATTCAACTCTGACAAAAACACACACTGTCATGACGAGTGAACTAACTTCCTTTCATGGATCATTTTTTTTTTAAAAGCTACAAATAAAAGAAAGAAAGTTTAAAATGTTCCACTAGTCATTTCCTTCTGTGCTTTTCTTTTACAACTTATTTTAAAACAACAACAACAACAAAAACGTTACCAAGTCACAATAAACAATATAATAGTATTACCGTGTGTGTGTGTGTGTGTGAAGAATCCAGTCACAGACTAGCAAATACAACCACAAATCAGATCTAACATCATCACCCGTGGACTGTGTTTAGCTTGGTAGGATTAATCAGTCAGTGTCATACTGTCCTGGTTTAGCTTTGATCAGAGGAGAGGGAGGGAGACCTCCTCATAACATTGTCTTAGCTTTGAAGAACATGAGAAGAACTAAACGAACAATACCTTGGCTGTAGAGAGAGGAAAGGAGAGAGCGGTTTGTAGAGTAGTAGCCACTGAAACTTAAATCCTAATGCTTCTATATGAGGAAACCTTGGCTCCTGTGCTCTAGGATAGACAGTCCCGTGCCTATCACTGAACTTGATAGCGACTCAAAGGTTAGCTTGTGCAGAGGTCTTTGTCGTAGGGCTGTGACGATTATGACATTTGGGGTGATGACTCCTTGTCATGCAAAATGGACATTGATATTGTAATAATAGTAGCTAGGACATATACCTATTGAATTATAGCTAGGACATATACCTAATGAATTATAGCTAGGACATACCTATTGAATTATAGCTAGGACACATACCTAATGAATTATAGCTAGGACACATACCTAATGAATTATAGCTAGGACATATACCTATTGAATTATAGCTAGGACACATACCTAATGAATTATAGCTAGGACATATACCTAATGAATTATAGCTAGGACATATACCTAATGAATTATAGCTAGGACACATACCTAATGAATTATAGCTAGGACATATACCTAATGAATTATAGCTAGGACACATACCTATTGAATTATAGCTAGGACATATACCTAATGAATTATAGCTAGGACACATACCTAATGAATTATAGCTAGGACATATACCTAATGAATTATAGCTAGGACACATACCTATTGAATTATAGCTAGGACATATACCTAATGAATTATAGCTAGGACACATACCTAATGAATTATAGCTAGGACACATACCTAATGAATTATAGCTAGGACACATACCTAATGAATTATAGCTAGGACACATACCTAATGAATTATAGCTAGGACACATACCTAATGAATTGTAGCTAGGACACATACCTAATGAATTATAGCTAGGACACATACCTAATGAATTATAGCTAGGACACATACCTAATGAATTATAGCTAGGACACATACCTAATGAATTATAGCTAGGACACATACCTAATGAATTATAGCTAGGACATATACCTAATGAATTATACCTAGGACACATACCTAATGAATTATAGCTAGGACATACCTAATGAATTATAGCTAGGACATATACCTAATGAATTATAGCTAGGACACATACCTAATGAATTATAGCTAGGACATATACCTAATGAATTATAGCTAGGACACATACCTAATGAATTATAGCTAGGACACATACCTAATGAATTGTAGTTAGGACACATACCTAATGAATTATAGCTAGGACACATACCTAATGAATTATAGCTAGGACAAATACCTAATGAATTATAGCTAGGACACATACCTAATGAATTATAGCTAGGACATACCTATTGAATTATAGCTAGGACACATACCTAATGAATTATAGCTAGGACACATACCTAATGAATTATAGCTAGGACACATACCTAATTAATTATAGATAGGACACATACCTAATGAATTATAGCTAGGACACATACCTAATGAATTATAGCTAGGACACATACCTAATGAATTATAGCTAGGACACATACCTAATGAATTATAGCTAGGACATACCTATTGAATTATAGCTAGGACACATACCTAATGAATTATAGCTAGGACATATACCTAATGAATTATAGCTAGGACATATACCTAATGAATTATAGCTAGGACACATACCTAATGAATTATAGCTAGGACATATACCTAATGAATTATAGCTAGGACACATACCTATTGAATTATAGCTAGGACATATACCTAATGAATTATAGCTAGGACACATACCTAATGAATTATAGCTAGGACATATACCTAATGAATTATAGCTAGGACACATACCTATTGAATTATAGCTAGGACATATACCTAATGAATTATAGCTAGGACACATACCTAATGAATTATAGCTAGGACACATACCTAATGAATTATAGCTAGGACACATACCTAATGAATTATAGCTAGGACACATACCTAATGAATTATAGCTAGGACACATACCTAATGAATTGTAGCTAGGACACATACCTAATGAATTATAGCTAGGACACATACCTAATGAATTATAGCTAGGACACATACCTAATGAATTATAGCTAGGACACATACCTAATGAATTATAGCTAGGACACATACCTAATGAATTATAGCTAGGACATATACCTAATGAATTATACCTAGGACACATACCTAATGAATTATAGCTAGGACATACCTAATGAATTATAGCTAGGACATATACCTAATGAATTATAGCTAGGACACATACCTAATGAATTATAGCTAGGACACATACCTAATGAATTATAGCTAGGACACATACCTAATGAATTATAGCTAGGACATATACCTAATGAATTATAGCTAGGACACATACCTAATGAATTATAGCTAGGACACATACCTAATGAATTGTAGTTAGGACACATACCTAATGAATTATAGCTAGGACACATACCTAATGAATTATAGCTAGGACAAATACCTAATGAATTATAGCTAGGACACATACCTAATGAATTATAGCTAGGACATACCTATTGAATTATAGCTAGGACACATACCTAATGAATTATAGCTAGGACACATACCTAATGAATTATAGCTAGGACACATACCTAATTAATTATAGATAGGACACATACCTAATGAATTATAGCTAGGACACATACCTAATGAATTATAGCTAGGACACATACCTAATGAATTATAGCTAGGACACATACCTAATGAATTATAGCTAGGACATACCTATTGAATTATAGCTAGGACACATACCTAATGAATTATAGCTAGGACACATACCTAATGAATTATAGCTATGACACAAACCTAATGAATTATAGCTAGGACACATACCTAATGAATTATAGATAGGACAAATACCTAATGAATTATAGCTAGGACTTACCTAATGAATTATAGCTAGGACACATACCTAATGAATTATAGCTAGGACATATACCTAATTAATTATAGCTAGGACACATACCTAATGAATTATAGCTAGGACACATACCTAATGAATTATAGCTAGGACACATACCTAATGAATTATAGCTAGGACACATACCTAATGAATTATAGCTAGGACACATACCTAATGAATTATAGCTAGGACATATACCTAATGAATTATACCTAGGACACATACCTAATGAATTATAGCTAGGACATACCTAATGAATTATAGCTAGGACATATACCTAATGAATTATAGCTAGGACACATACCTAATGAATTATAGCTAGGACATATACCTAATGAATTATAGCTAGGACACATACCTAATGAATTATAGCTAGGACACATACCTAATGAATTGTAGTTAGGACACATACCTAATGAATTATAGCTAGGACACATACCTAATGAATTATAGCTAGGACAAATACCTAATGAATTATAGCTAGGACACATACCTAATGAATTATAGCTAGGACATACCTATTGAATTATAGCTAGGACACATACCTAATGAATTATAGCTAGGACACATACCTAATGAATTATAGCTAGGACACATACCTAATTAATTATAGCTAGGACACATACCTAATGAATTATAGCTAGGACACATACCTAATGAATTATAGCTAGGACACATACCTAATGAATTATAGCTAGGACACATACCTAATGAATTATAGCTAGGACATACCTATTGAATTATAGCTAGGACACATACCTAATGAATTATAGCTAGGACATATACCTAATGAATTATAGCTAGGACATATACCTAATGAATTATAGCTAGGACACATACCTAATGAATTATAGCTAGGACATATACCTAATGAATTATAGCTAGGACACATACCTATTGAATTATAGCTAGGACATATACCTAATGAATTATAGCTAGGACACATACCTAATGAATTATAGCTAGGACATATACCTAATGAATTATAGCTAGGACACATACCTATTGAATTATAGCTAGGACATATACCTAATGAATTATAGCTAGGACACATACCTAATGAATTATAGCTAGGACACATACCTAATGAATTATAGCTAGGACACATACCTAATGAATTATAGCTAGGACACATACCTAATGAATTATAGCTAGGACACATACCTAATGAATTGTAGCTAGGACACATACCTAATGAATTATAGCTAGGACACATACCTAATGAATTATAGCTAGGACACATACCTAATGAATTATAGCTAGGACACATACCTAATGAATTATAGCTAGGACACATACCTAATGAATTATAGCTAGGACATATACCTAATGAATTATACCTAGGACACATACCTAATGAATTATAGCTAGGACATACCTAATGAATTATAGCTAGGACATATACCTAATGAATTATAGCTAGGACACATACCTAATGAATTATAGCTAGGACACATACCTAATGAATTATAGCTAGGACACATACCTAATGAATTATAGCTAGGACATATACCTAATGAATTATAGCTAGGACACATACCTAATGAATTATAGCTAGGACACATACCTAATGAATTGTAGTTAGGACACATACCTAATGAATTATAGCTAGGACACATACCTAATGAATTATAGCTAGGACAAATACCTAATGAATTATAGCTAGGACACATACCTAATGAATTATAGCTAGGACATACCTATTGAATTATAGCTAGGACACATACCTAATGAATTATAGCTAGGACACATACCTAATGAATTATAGCTAGGACACATACCTAATTAATTATAGATAGGACACATACCTAATGAATTATAGCTAGGACACA
Organism: Oncorhynchus mykiss; assembly: GCF_013265735.2. Taxonomy (NCBI): domain Eukaryota; kingdom Metazoa; phylum Chordata; class Actinopteri; order Salmoniformes; family Salmonidae; genus Oncorhynchus; species Oncorhynchus mykiss. The sequence continues at coordinate 3,191,731 of NC_048590.1, read as the reverse complement.
TACCTAATGAATTATAGCTAGGACACATACCTAATGAATTATAGCTAGGACACATACCTAATGAATTATAGCTAGGACATACCTATTGAATTATAGCTAGGACACATACCTAATGAATTATAGCTAGGACACATACCTAATGAATTATAGCTATGACACAAACCTAATGAATTATAGCTAGGACACATACCTAATGAATTATAGATAGGACAAATACCTAATGAATTATAGCTAGGACTTACCTAATGAATTATAGCTAGGACACATACCTAATGAATTATAGCTAGGACATATACCTAATTAATTATAGCTAGGACACATACCTATTGAATTATAGCTAGGACATATACCTAATGAATTATAGCTAGGACACATACCTAATGAATTATAGATAGGACACATACCTAATGAATTATAGCTAGGACACATACCTAATGAATTATAGCTAGGACACATACCTAATGAATTATATTTAGGACACATACCTAATGAATTGTAGCTAGGACACATACCTAATGAATTATAGCTAGGACACATACCTAATGAATTATAGCTAGGACACATACCTAATGAATTATAGCTAGGACACATACCTAATGAATTATAGCTAGGACACATACCTAATGAATTATAGCTAGGACATATACCTAATGAATTATAGCTAGGACACATACCTAATGAATTATAGCTAGGACACATACCTAATGAATTATAGCTAGGACATATACCTAATGAATTATAGCTAGGACACATACCTAATGAATTATAGCTAGGACACATACCTAATGAATTATAGCTAGGACACATACCTAATGAATTATAGCTAGGACATACCTATTGAATTATAGCTAGGACACATACCTAATGAATTATAGCTAGGACACATACCTAATGAATTATAGCTAGGACACATACCTAATGAATTATAGATAGGACACATACCTAATGAATTATAGCTAGGACATACCTAATGAATTATAGCTAGGACACATACCTAATGAATTATAGCTAGGACACATACCTAATGAATTATAGCTAGGACATACCTATTGAATTATAGCTAGGACACATACCTAATGAATTATGGCTAGGACACATACCTAATGAATTATAGCTAGGACATATACCTAATGAATTATAGCTAGGACACATACCTAATGAATTATAGCTAGGACACATACCTAATGAATTATAGCTAGGACACATACCTAATGAATTATAGCTAGGACACATACCTAATGAATTATAGCTAGGACACATACCTAATGAATTATAGCTAGGACACATACCTAATGAATTGTAGTTAGGACACATACCTAATGAATTATAGCTAGGACATATACCTAATGAATTATAGCTAGGACATATACCTAATGAATTATAGCTAGGACATATACCTAATGAATTATAGATAGGACACATACCTAATGAATTATAGCTAGGACATATACCTAATGAATTATAGATAGGACACATACCTAATGAATAATAGCTAGGACATACCTAATGAATTATAGCTAGGACACATACCTAATGAATTATAGCTAGGACACATACCTAATGAATTATAGCTAGCACACATACCTAATGAATTATAGCTAGGACACATACCTAATGAATTATAGCTAGGACATATACCTACTGAATTATAGCTAGGACATATACCTAATGAATTATAGCTAGGACATATACCTAATGAATTATAGATAGGACACATACCTAATGAATTATAGCTAGGACATATACCTAATGAATTATAGCTAGGACACATACCTAATGAATTATAGATAGGACACATACCTAATGAATTATAGCTAGGACACATACCTAATGAATTATAGATAGGACAAATACCTAATGAATTATAGCTAGGACTTACCTAATGAATTATAGCTAGGACATACCTAATGAATTATAGCTAGGACACATATCCAATGAATTATAACTAGGACACATAGCTAATGAATTGTAGCTGGGACACATACCTAATGAATTATATCTAGGACATATACCTAATGAATTATAGGTAGGACATACCTAATGAATTATAGCTAGGACACATACCTAATGAATTATAGCTAGGACACGTACCTAATGAATTATAGCTAGGACATATACCTAATGAATTATAGCTAGGACACATACCTAATGAATTATAGCTAGGACACATACCTAATGAATTATAGCTAGGACACATACCTAATGAATTATAGCTAGGACACATACCTAATGAATTATAGCTAGGACACATACCTAATGAATTATAGCTAGGACACATACCTAATGAATTGTAGTTAGGACACATACCTAATGAATTATAGCTAGGACATATACCTACTGAATTATAGCTAGGACATATACCTAATGAATTATAGCTAGGACATATACCTAATGAATTATAGATAGGACATATACCTAATGAATTATAGCTAGGACATATACCTAATGAATTATAGATAGGACACATACCTAATGAATAATAGCTAGGACATACCTAATGAATTATAGCTAGGACACATACCTAATGAATTATAGCTAGGACACATACCTAATGAATTATAGCTAGCACACATACCTAATGAATTATAGCTAGGACACATACCTAATGAATTATAGCTAGGACATATACCTACTGAATTATAGCTAGGACATATACCTAATGAATTATAGCTAGGACATATACCTAATGAATTATAGATAGGACACATACCTAATGAATTATAGCTAGGACATATACCTAATGAATTATAGCTAGGACACATACCTAATGAATTATAGATAGGACACATACCTAATGAATAATAGCTAGGACATACCTAATGAATTATAGCTAGGACACATACCTAATGAATTATAGCTAGGACACATACCTAATGAATTATAGCTAGGACACATACCTAATGAATTATAGCTAGGACACATACCTAATGAATTATAGCTAGGACACATACCTAATGAATCATAGCTAGGACACATACCTAATGAATTATAGCTAGGACACATACCTAATGAATTATAGCTAGGACATATACCTAATGAATTATAGCTAGGACACATACGTAATGAATTATAGCTAGGACACATACCTAATGAATTATAGCTAGGACACATACCTAATGAATTATAGCTAGGACATACCTATTGAATTATAGCTAGGACACATACCTAATGAATTATAGCTAGGACACATACCTAATGAATTATAGCTAGGACACACACCTAATGAATTATAGCTAGGACATACCTAATGAATTATAGCTAGGACACATACCTAATGAATTATAGCTAGGACACATACCTAATGAATTATAGCTAGGACACATACCTAATGAATTATAGCTAGGACGCATACCTAATGAATTATAGCTAGGACACATACCTAATGAATTATAGCTAGGACACATACCTAATGAATTGTAGTTAGGACACATACCTAATGAATTATAGCTAGGACATATACCTACTGAATTATAGCTAGGACATATACCTAATGAATTATAGCTAGGACATATACCTAATGAATTATAGATAGGACACATACCTAATGAATTATAGCTAGGACATATACCTAATGAATTATAGATAGGACACATACCTAATGAATAATAGCTAGGACATACCTAATGAATTATAGCTAGGACACATACCTAATGAATTATAGCTAGGACACATACCTAATGAATTATAGCTAGCACACATACCTAATGAATTATAGCTAGGACACATACCTAATGAATTATAGCTAGGACATATACCTACTGAATTATAGCTAGGACATATACCTAATGAATTATAGCTAGGACATATACCTAATGAATTATAGATAGGACACATACCTAATGAATTATAGCTAGGACATATACCTAATGAATTATAGCTAGGACACATACCTAATGAATTATAGATAGGACACATACCTAATGAATAATAGCTAGGACATACCTAATGAATTATAGCTAGGACACATACCTAATGAATTATAGCTAGGACACATACCTAATGAATTATAGCTAGGACACATACCTAATGAATTATAGCTAGGACACATACCTAATGAATTATAGCTAGGACACATACCTAATGAATCATAGCTAGGACACATACCTAATGAATTATAGCTAGGACACATACCTAATGAATTATAGCTAGGACATATACCTAATGAATTATAGCTAGGACACATACCTAATGAATTATAGCTAGGACACATACCTAATGAATTATAGCTAGGACACATACCTAATGAATTATAGCTAGGACATACCTATTGAATTATAGCTAGGACACATACCTAATGAATTATAGCTAGGACACATACCTAATGAATTATAGCTAGGACACATACCTAATGAATTATAGCTAGGACACATACGTAATGAATTATAGCTAGGACACATACCTAATGAATTATAGCCAGGACACATACGTAATGAATTATAGCTAGGACATATACCTAATGAATTATAGCTAGGACAGACCTAATGAATATAACACAGCTTTGTTGACACACTTGGCTCAAAAAAAGCGAATGGTTTTGACACCTTGGAACTTCTGGAATTCGAGCTCCGACTCTGCTGTTCTGCTTGTAAAATGACCACCAACATTAACTACTTAACGTAAAAATTAAAAACTGCTACTGAGTAAACTATATGTACTTGGAAATAAAGTTGACCCCCCCCCCCGCCCAACACTCCCTAAAATAAATGTATTACAATAATTGTAATGTAATTATTAGGTCAATTTTTTATGTTTTAATTCACGGCAAGGTTATC